>NC_057797.1:386719755-386748074 GCF_018294505.1 Triticum aestivum
CTGTCGCCGCCGCAAGCCGTCGCCGCCCCGCCGCCTCGCGCCTGCCGCCGCCCCGCCGCCTCATGCCACCCGCTGCCCCGCCTGAGCCTCGCCGGAGCGCCACTGTCGAGGTAGCCGCCGACCGGTTTTTGAGAAAAAGCCGTTTCGTTTTTTGGAAACCCTAGTTTTCGTTTTTTAAAATAGATAGTTTTTTCCCCAGTTTATTTATTTAGCAAGCGCCCGTTTGTCCGTTCGTTTTAACGAATGTGTTTTTCGTTTAGTTTCTATTAACGAACGTTCGTTCGTTAACCTCTTCGTCGTTTTTCTTTTTCTCGGATTAAATTCGTGGTTTTTCTGATCGCGATCTATGATCCGATGTTCGTTTTAGTTTAACTTTTCGCTCATTTATCAGAATCAGGCGATTCAAGCGCCTGGAGTTTCGTCTCGAAACCCTCTTTCTGTTTAACCAACTCAAACAAGTTTTTGCCACAGCAAAAATTGCCCTAGATCCAGAATAGTAAACGAAGCTTGTTTCTTGTGTCGTTTGTTTTTCGTTGCTTCGTTCGTTTTGGTTCTTTTTGTCAACCGGAGTTCTTAGGTTGAACTTTCTGGTTAGATCTCTTGTTCGAGTTTTATCTGTGCATTAGTTGAGTACTTATTGTATGCTTGTTTGTTTGCGATAGAGTACCCGGAGTGCGCCGCTTGCTACTTCAAATCGCTAGGTTTCCCGGATCATCAGCAAGGCAAGTAACACTTTGATCATATCTCCTACTACCCAGTTTTATTGCATTAGATCAATCCTCACACATTGCATGATTAGGATCTAATTAAATTGTGGGTTTGAGAAGTAGTTGAGGTAGAACCTATTACCTGTTTATTATCAAACCTTTGGGAGTTACTTCTATGTTTGCTTGTTTCCATGCTATGCTAGTAGATGTGGATTGGGTGAGTGAATCCATGACAGATGTGAGATTTGTTAATTAAAGTTTTATCTAAGGTGGCAACCTAAATACACATCTGGGTGGATTGAGGCACCTGGGTATTCCAGCGATTGCCTGTTTTCTTTTGGACCGCCACCCAGGCTCAAAGGGATCATGAGATTATTCATGCTAGAAACTTCCGTGTGCAGCCACAAGCTACTATGGGCTCTAGCATAGTTGACTAAGTCGTGCGAACTCTTATAGTGGTAGACTAGCAGATGCAGGGGATGTAGGTTGGTACGGTCTACCCGTTCGTAAGGTGCTAGCGCTTCTGAAAATTATGTCTCGGTCATCCATTTCTTAAACACATTGTAGTGCGAGAAATCCAACGGAGGAGATCGGGTCTTGTGGGGAAAAGTGCGCAAACCTCTGAAGAGTGTAAAAACTAATCATGGTTAGCCGTGTCCCCGGTTATGGACATGTTGAGTATCTAGTACCTGGATTATCATGTGAATCTCATCATGTTACTCTAATTAATTTTGTTGGGTTTTAATGATGATGCTTAATTGGGATTGAGAATGCTGTCAACCATTCTCAATGTTTAACAACTACCATGATAGTTAAATAAAATTTATTCCTTTGCAGTAGGGAAAAATTGGCTTTATGCAAAACTGTAACCATAGAGCTTTCCACCAGCCGTATATGCATATAGAATTGCCATATTCTTTTATTACTCTCTATGTGTTACATTGCCAACATATTCCATGTGCTGACCCGTTTCGGGCTGCAACGTTAATGTTGCAGACTTTTCAGACGACGATTAAGGTGCCTTAGGTCGTGGTTCTATACTCAATGATGTCGTTGGAGTTGATGGACTGACTTAT
Organism: Triticum aestivum; assembly: GCF_018294505.1. Lineage (NCBI taxonomy): Eukaryota > Viridiplantae > Streptophyta > Magnoliopsida > Poales > Poaceae > Triticum > Triticum aestivum. The sequence continues at coordinate 386,721,539 of NC_057797.1, forward strand.
CTTCCAAGCCTTCTGCTGTTATCGTTATTAGATGGCCTTAAGCCATATCTATTGTAACAAGTTCTCTTCTGAGACACTCGATGTAATAAGTGTGTGATTGCTACTCTGTTATAAATCCTTCAAGTACTGTGTGGTGTCAGCATTACTGATCCAGGGATGACACCTGAGCACAGAGATTGGACCGTTTGAGGTCTGGTCGCTACATCCTATGACTCAACAAAGAAGAAAAAGAACGACGAAACAACTAAGTCTTCACGCTCCATAGTCTTCATGCAATGTCTTCTCTTGTCATAGTCTTCAATGTGAATGTCTTCACATACCACCTTTGACTTCAATGTCTTCATACATTTTTAGGGGTCATCTCTGGTAGGAAAAGCGAATCAATGAGGGACTTCTACCTGTGTTATTCTACAATTCTCACAAACACATTAGTCCCTCAACCAGGTTTGTCGTCAATACTCCAAAACCAACTAGGGTGGCACTAGATGCACTTACAATCTCCCCCTTTTTGGTGATTGATGACAAACTGGTTGAAGTTTTCAACAGGGAATAAAATATGTGAAATTGTAACGGATAGTGTATTGTCTTCATAAGTGGCAAAGGCTCCCCCTGAAGATGTGCATATAAGTAATTTGCTTTTGGAATGCAAATGCTCATGGCAGGTTGTACTTGTGGAGATCCTCTTCAACTTATGATGACAATTCATCATGCATGATTTGATATAACGAAGATAATGACATGCATAATGAAAAATGGACGTCGGCAAAATGACCTAAGTGCGGAAGTTATCATCGCACATGCGGAATTTATCATCACATCACAGAATAGCAAATAAGTAGCAGACGACCATCGAGTTCAAGTGTTACAACTCAAAGAACCAAATGCATTGAAAGGCAAGAGTTGTAAGCACTTGGCAAAAGTAGCAAAAGGTAAAGCAACCACCCATATGGACCCGCTTGAAGACTATCAACTCATATGCTTCTCCCCCTTTTGTCAGTAAGGACCAAAAAGGTTTGAAGACATAGAGCGCCTACTCGTTCCCATGAGGTGCAGGCGAGGCAACAGGGTCGTCGTTGAGGTCCAGTGGTGCAGAAGAACTTGGTGCAGTGTCGACACGCGCTGAAGCTGGAGGAGGTGAAGTTGCATCATCTTGGTCATCGATGACTCTGGCATTCACTATCGCAGCTGAGGACGAATAGTCAGAGTCTTCAAGTGAGGGAGTCCGACGCAAGTGAGCATTCATGGGAGGAGTTGAGTCAAACTTGAATCATTCGGTGAAGCCATCGTCTTGTAGATCAGCTTCAGCACTAAGCAATGTCAAACTCTTCCACGACCTCCGACAGGTTTCATGAGTAACAAAGGCATTCTTGGTGGCAAGATTGCGAATGCAGTTGACATCCACCAAGAGGCTTTGCATCTGACGCTTGACCAGTTGTGATGCTTGTCCTGTTTCTAGTGTAGCGCGACGAGAAGCTCTCGGTCATTGAGAACACGAGATCGCCTTCGAGGCCTTTGCGCAATGGTGCTTCCAGTGGCGTCAGTTTGAGTACGAGGGGCACGTGTGTTGCCAGCCAAGGGATAAACATGGGAGACTGCCTGAACTCCTTAAATGGGCTGGGTGAAGCTTTGGTGATCAGCATTGTGAAGATAAATGGGATCCTTAGCAGGCTCTGGGTAAATAGCTTCAACAGACAGATCAACCTCTGGCAAGAAGACAAGATGATTGCGCGCATACGGCTGATAGTTGATGGCAGAGTGACGCTTGATAAGGCGCATTACCCATGGAGCATAGAACTTCAGACCAAAAATGTCGGAGCATGATGCAGCCAACTGCCTGATGAAGAAGTCTTGAGCATTGAAGCTGATGCCATTGAAGATATAGAAAACCAAAGTCTTCATTTCTCCTTCAAGCTTCGCTGCAGATGAATGTCCTTTGACGGGCCATATTGTTTTTCTGATGATATGATAAATGGTGCGAGGCAGATACTCTAGGTCTTCAACAAAGAATTCAGATGGGTAGTCAGCGTCGTGAGGCAAAGGCTTCATCATGCTCAACATTTGGCTCATGTTGGGTTCTGGCTTCTGAAAAATGCTCTCCAAAGCATTCTCGTGTTCTTGAAAACCTGGTTCATAGTATTCACCAGGAGTGGGTAGGCCTGTGAGCTCAATGATATCAAGAGCTTTGGCTTCATGATGGACATTGCCTGTCATCTACTCAAGGACCCAAGTCTTTGGATCCCTGTTGTAGCCTCGAATGTGAAGAGTTGCATAGAATTGTAGCAAAAGCTCTTCATTCCAGTGTTCCTTATTTGTGACAAACTGCAGGAGCCCAGCGTCTCTGAAGCAATCCAACACTTCTTCAAGGCAGGGCAGGCCAGCTATAGCTTCAGTGTCGAGATGCATCTGTGGAAATATGCGCCCTTGATTGTATAAGACGCAGGAATAGTAGTTGTGCTGCTGATAGCTCCAGAACCGATCTGATGAAATGCGAGGTTTGTGTAAGGGTTCTTCGCGCTGTTGAAGAAGGTGTTGTGTGCCACGAAGCCATTCACATTGAAGACCCCAGGTGAAGTTGCAGTGCCTGGGAATCATGGAAGTCTTGGCTTGGGCTTCTGGACGGGAGGTCTGTGCTCGACATGATAGTCAAATTGTGGACCCACAGCAGGTGGAGGAACCAGAATGGGCCATTGGACCATAACAGGTTGACCACGATCAAATGCCAGCTCAATTGTATGAGGTCTTGGAGGGGGTACAGGAGCATTGACATTGTCGAAGATATGGGCTTCAGGGGCCACATTGGCTTCAGGTGCTTCAGTATTGGCTTCGGGCGCTGCAGTGGCTTCAGGTGCTTGCACTACTGGCACCGTAGTAGCTTCAGGCGCCACATTAGCTTCAGCCATGACAACTTCATTGGCTTCAGTGTTGATGTTGGTGGCCGCCTCAGGATTGTTAACCTCCACTTTAGGAGCTGGAGGGTCGGACATGTTCTCCTCGAGAACAACATCTTGGTGGGACGGAGGTTTAGCAACTCTTTCTACTTCAACTCGTGGTTCTTCTTCTTCATCAGCTGATGCAGCCGGAATATCTTCAGCCGTTTTGGCTTCAGACTCTGACACGTGCACAGTGGGAGTGACTTGGGGCCTTGGTCCTTTGCGAAGCCTGCGTAATGCTGTCGACACTTGCGGAGATAGAGTTTGCTGGGCCTCAAAGTCATCGTCATCTTGCACGGGTGAGGTAACTTGTGGTTGGGGAGAACTTGGGGTGTCTTGTCGTTGTGGGTGATCAGCCCATGATGCATCCTGAGCAGCTGGCGTCAGAGGACGACCAATGCTGATGAGTTCGCTGTGCGTGAGCACAGGCGATGATACCAACTGGTGCTCGATTTGAGGATGGACTTCATCATATTCAACATTGTCATGAGGACCAATGTCTTCAACTGCGGTAGGGTCAACAGCTGGATTGTCTTCAGCTTCATGAGCCTCTGTGGAAGCAGGCTCATGAACTATCACTTGGCGTTCTTGATGTTCAGACACAGGACGAGCCACTGAGATTGGCTCGACATCAAGGGGCTCTGTGGGAGAAGCCTGGTCTCTCTTCTTGGTTTTCCGTTTCTTGGTTAGAGGAGCATCATCAATGGTGGCCTTGGTTTTGCGCTTTCTAGCTTCAGCTTCAGCTTCCCTTGTTTTCTTCAGTTCCGAAGCCACTGTGGGGACCTTAGGCTTCGAGCCTGTCATACTGGCTAGGAAGACAATTGGATGTACTTCCTGCCTTGGTGCTTCGGGTTCTGCCACAGCTGGCTTCTTCTTCTTCTTGGCCGCCATTCGGGCATCGATGCCTGGTCGCCCCAAAGCCTTGCACTTTTCAGCTTCATTGTATCCCTGAACACATTTAGCAGCAAGATCCTTCATGCGCTCACGAGAACCTTTGGCTTCTTCACATTTCATTCGGAATGCTTCCTTGAGCTCATGCATCATGACCTGGAAGTTCTGAATGTCTTCAACATTGAGCTTGGCCATATGCTTCTTGAACTGAGCCTTTTCATAATCTATCTTATGCTTCAACTCAACAATTTTCTGAGCTAGAGCCAGCTCAGCAGCAATGGCTCCGTGGAAGGTGACGCTGAGGCCAATGGGAAGCTGAAGATCATCAAAGCTAACATTTGGGCTGTCAAACCACTCATCAATGAACTTGTTTATTATTTTAACATCAAAGAGAGGAAGGTCATTGAAGATTTCTGCCTCTTGCTTGCTCTTGATCAACTTCTCAAGAGCGTCATCGCCAAGGTCGTTGTCGCTGGATAGATCAATGGTGTCATTCTCGTTGCGCAGAACAGCAGCAGGGGTTAGTGCTTGGCTGGTGAGTTGCATGGGCATCTTCACTTTGGAGGGCTTGGAGATGCGTGACAGATCTTCAGACTGCACACTATGTTCAGGAGGTGCAGTGGCTAGAGGCTTCGCCCGTGAAACCTTTGGTGCAGGGGCAGGCTTCGAAGCCTTAGGTTTCTTCAGCTTCTTTGGCTTCGGTGGTGCAGGCGCTTCGTCAGAATCAGCGTCATCTGCAGGTTGATCCACGACTGCCCCTTGAACCTGTATGTGAGTAATGAGACCTTCTAAGTTATAGAAGGGCCCAACCAGATTGGGTTCAGCTTCGCGTGTGCCGTCAGCACGAGGAGCAGAGGGGCCTGGATTGAAGTCTAGTCCCCATGACTTCTTGTTTTCTTTGGCCGAGTTCTTGGCAAACTAGAATTGTGCTTGAACAGATTGTCGTCACGGCACCATAGTAATGAAGATGGGTCTGCATCGGCAGGCTGTGGTCCACGGACCATGCAAGGATAGAAGCCTTGTTCAATGGCTTCAGCTCTGGATCTGGGTTGAAGATTTCTGTACAAGATGTCTCCCCACAGTCGCATGATGGCATTTTTCTCAGCATACTCCTGGGTCACGAACCTGTACTTGAACCATTGTTCTGCCCAATATCTTCGAATCCATTGGATTCGGGTTTTCCGCTGATTGTAGTCCTCCTCTGGATCTTTCTTGTACAGCTCATAGAGGTCAGGAGGCAAATCTCTTGAGGTGTTGCCACGATGCTGTCTGCCACCCTTCCTTGCAGATTTCTCTGTAGCCATGAAGTTTAGACTGAAAGGCTTCAAAGCTGTCAAAGTCTTCCGTCTGTGACAACATTAAAGGTGCGAGGGAAGGGGAAGAGGTCATATGCATTCTCAGAAGATTTTGAAGATAAATCAGTTTAGAAGACATTGACCTCATAGTGCGAAGACATTCACTCATAGGTAGAGAGTTGGTTCCAGATTTGTACGAATCCACGAATAAGTACAAGTGAGGAATCTAACTACTTTGTGAAGCATAAGTGAATATACTAGGCATGTTATGAGATGCAGTATGAGATAGATCCAATTTGTGTGAACAGAAACTACTTGTGGTAGAAAAGGATGAATCTATCGGATCAAAAGGACTGTAAAAAGGAGGTTTTATTTACCACACGAGGAACTGCTAGATGGAGTGGGAGAGGAGGCCGAGCAGTTCAATCTACCATGCCCTAACATGGTGACGGAGGACACCTATGGAGACGGCGGAGAAAACGATGTCCGCGGCCGGCGTGATGACGACGTAGGTGAGGTCGCGGCAGCTAAGCGCTTCATCGCCGGCATCGTCGAGGGCTAGCGGTGGCGCTAGGGTTTGTGCGAGGGTGGAAGAAGAGATAATGACTGGGGTGAGCCGTATATTTATAGAGACAGGGACGGCACAGTGTTATTACACAGGTGCCCCTGGCGGTTCACATCTGAAGGACACGTGGCTACCATGCAACACATTGGAAGTTGTTCCACGTTCCCACGCATGCCTGGATTGTCGGGTGGTCGTTCCCACTTCTCCGGGTTTCAGGTTCAAGGATTAGCATTGAAAACAGATTAATGTTTGTCTTTGTGTCTTCTGCTGACAAGGACGCAGAGAAGACATTTTGACAGTGTCAATAGAATGCATATGATTTGGATAGATAGACTTAAGATAGAAGCATAGAGGGGTTAGGGTCCGATCACATTCACTTAGTTCAAAAGATTCAACATGAAACCATAGCTATAAGTGAATGCTGTAGAGGACAGAAACCAAATCAGTATATTGAAGATAAACATGAAGCCATGTTAACATTGAAGACAAACAGAAAGCGAAGACTTTGCAAATGTAACGCCATGTGAAAAACACTTCTAAGGGAAGAATTTGGTGGTGGCGTTACCCACCGTATAGGAAGTATTTGACCCAGACACGACGCACAATTATCGTGGCGCTCCAAAGTCAATTCCATGTTAATGTATTCACACTCAGAATGTAAGTCTTCATTGATTGAAGACATACGTTACTTCGTGTGTTGCACATCTAAGTCATCAACATGCATAAGTGTTAGGATGTGTGCCTGATCACAGGACATTTGAGGATTCCAAGATATTTAGCTCACACCGTAACTTGCAAAACCTCTTCTCATCCAAGGGCTTTGTGAAGATATCTGCCAGTTGCTCTTCAGTGTTGATGTGTATGATACCAATATCTTCCTTCATGACATGATCTCTGAGAAAGTGATGACGAATTTCAATGTGCTTTGTCTTTGAGTGCTGAACTGTGTTGTTAGCAATCTTGATGGCGCTCTCGTTGTCGCAGTAGAGTGGTACTTGCTTCAGATGAATGCCATAGTCTTTGAGTGTTTGCTTCATCCATAGAAGCTGCATGCAGCAAGATCCAGCAGCAATGTATTCAGATTCAGCAGTGGAGAGAGATACACAGTTCTGCTTCTTTGAAGACCAACATACAAGTGATCGTCCCAGAAAGTGACATGTGCCTGATGTAGACTTGCGATCCACTTCGTCACCAGCATAATCAGCATCCGAGAATCCAACTAGATCAAACTATGAGCCCTTTGGATACCATAATCCTAGTGTTGGGGTGTGAGCCAAATATCAAAGAATTCGCTTCACAGCTAAGTGATGTGATTCCTTTGGTGCCGCTTGGAACCGGGCACACATGCAAGCACTAAGCATGATATATGGCCTAGATGCACATAAATAAAGCAAAGAACCAATCATGGAGCGGTATACCTTTTGATCAAACTCTTTACCATTGTCGTCGGGACCCAGATGGTGTTTAGCGGGCATTGGCGTCGTGTAGCCTTTGCAGTCTTGCATTCCAAACTTCTTCAGGCAATCTTTGAGGTAGTTCTCTTGAGATATGAAGATGCCGTTGCGTTGCTGTCATATTTGAAGACTAAGGAAGAATTTCAACTCTCCTATCATGGACATCTGATATTGCTCTTGCATCATGTATCCAAACTCATCACTGTATTTCTGATTAGTGCGGTCAAATATAATGTCATCCACATATATTCGGCACACAAACAATTCACCATCATATGTCTTCGTGAAGAGAGCGGGATCCAGGGAACCAGGTTTGAAGCCTTTGCTCTTCAGGAAGTCTTTGAGTGTGTCATACCAAGCTCGAGGGGCTTGTTTAAGGCCATATAGTGCCTTGTTGAGCTTGTAAACCATGTCAGGATGTTTTGGATCTTCAAAGCCAGGCAGTTGTGCAACATACACTTCTTCTTCAATCTCGCCATTGAGAAAAGCGCTCTTCACATCCATTTGATACAGAAGAATGTTATGATGATTTGCATAGGCCAGCAGTATGCGTATAGCTTCAAGCCTAGCCACAGGGGCAAATGTTTCATCGAAGTCAATTCCTTCAACTTGAGTGTATCCTTGAGCGACGAGACGAGCTTTGTTTCTGACAACTTGACCATTCTCATCTTGCTTGTTGCGATATATCCATTTAGTGCCCATGATATTGTGCTTACGAGGATCAGGACGCTTGACTAGTTCCCATACATTATTCAACTCAAATTGTTAAAGCTCTTCTTGCATAGCATGAATCCATTCTGGTTCCATGAAGGCTTCATCCACTTTCTTGGGTTCAGATATTGAGACAAATGCGAAGTGTCCACAAAAATTCGCTAGTTGTGTTGCCCTTGAACGAGTGAGTGGACCTGGTGCATTGATGCTGTCAATTATTCTCTCAATTTGTACTTCATTTGCAACACGAGGATGAATAGGACAAAGATTTTGCTCTTGCTAATCATTGTCATCGTTAGAAGGATTGTCTTCAGGCTGAGCATTGTCTTTAGGTTGATCAGGCGCAGAGATGATGAGTTCCTCTTTAGGCTGAGCTTCAGACGGTATGATTTCTCCAGTTCCCATAAGCTTGATGGTTTCCCTGGATGGAACCTCATCTAGCACATTTGGCAGGTGCTTTCTTTGCGAGCCGTTAGTCTCATTGAACCGCACATCCATAGTTTCAACCACTTTATAGTGAAAGAGGTTAAAGACTCTGTAGGAGTGCGAATCCTTTCTGTATCCAAGCATAAAACCTTCATGTGCTTTCGGCGCAAATTTTGAATTGTGATGTGGATCCTTGATCCAGCACTTGGCACCAAATACTCTGAAGTAACTGACATTTGGCTTCTTACTAGTGAGGAGCTCATAGGATGTTTTGTTCAGAAGCTTGTGAAGATAAACACAGTTGATGATATGGCATGCAGTGTCAATGGCTTCAGGCCAGAACTTTCTTGGAGTCTTGCATTCATCGAGCATCATCCCGGCCATCTCAATAAGTGTTCTGTTCTTGTCTTCCACGATGACATTCTGCTGCGGCGTGTACGGAGCTGAGAATTCATGAGTGATGCCCAAAGTATCAAGATAAGTGTCGAGGCCCGTGTTCTTGAATTCAGTGCCATTGTCACTTCTGATGTGCTTGATCTTGACGCCATAGTTGTTCATGGCTCGATTGGCGAAGCGTCTGAAGACATCCCGCACTTCAGTCTTGTAGAGGATTATATGCACCCAAGTATATCTTGAATAATCATCAACAATGACGAAGCCATAGAGACAAGCAGTAGTAGTAAGAGTTGAGTAGTGAGTGGGACCGAAGAGGTCCATGTGTAGCAGTTCGAAGGGTTGGGTCATTGTCATGATTGTCTTCGAGGGATGCTTGGCCCTCATCATCTTTCCAGCTTCACAGGCACCACATAGGTGATCCTTCTTGAACTTGACGCCCTCGATGCCTGTGACATGCTTCTTCTTTGCAAGAGTGTGCAAGTTCCTCATGCCAGCATGCCCTAGCCTCTGATGCCAGAGCCAACATTCTGAAGCTTTTGCTAGAAGACATACGGCAAGCTGTGGTCCTGCTGAGAAATCTACCACATACAAATCATCTTTCTGATACCCTTCAAAGACTAGAGACTTGTCAGATTCCATTAGAACAAGACAACGATATTTTCCAAAGATCACAATCATGTTTAAATGGCAAAGCATTGAGACAGACATTAAGTTGAAACCAAGGGATTCAACAAGCATCACTTTATCCATGTGTTGATCCCTTGAGATTGCAACTCTACCTAGACCCAATACCTTGCTTTTACCAGTATCAGCAAATGTGATGTGACTCTTGTTAGATGGACGTAAAGTTGAGTCCATGAGAAGACTTCGCTTGCCAGTCATGTGATTAGTACACCCACTATCAATAATCCATTCTGAAGCAGCTGGTGTCATACCCTACAGTGCAGTTAGGGGGATAGGCTTCACGAAGAGAATTGTGAAGCATAAACATTTGACAAGCAAGTGGATTATGAAAGCTTAGATCGAGGTTAGGACTGATAGGGCAAGTAGCAAGCGACTCGGGAACAAAATACATAATAAGACCATTTGGGCATTTGATCTTGCGCCCTACAAGATGTTTAAGGTCCCCAGCAATAGCATCAGACGCATTTGATTTTCGATTGGAGACCTTTCCCTGCAAAAGAGAGTTAAGCTTTCTTAGCCACCCACATCTTCAAGGGTGGCTTCGAAGCAATGAGTCTAAGTGCAGCATCTGAGAACTTTGGCTTTGGAGCCCTAGCAAATAGTCTTGCAGGAGGACAATAGTACTCATAAGAATAAGCAGAGTAGTTATTGGTCTTATGAACATGGCGGTTTGATGAAACACACTCATATTCATAGGCCTGAGTATGGTTTCCCTACAAAACATTTGCGTTAGTGTGACTCAGGTGAGTCCTCTGTCTGTATGAAGCCTTTGCACCATATGAAGCCTATGGTCTGGGGTTTGTCTTATTCACTTGTGGTGTCATGACGACATACACAGGAATATTTTCGAGACACTTTTTCGGCACCCAAACTTTCTTCATAGGTGGCCCATTCCTGCAATTAGTACCAATATACCTGGAAAACACTTCACCATTCTGATTCTTAAATAGTTTATAGTTTGCATCAAAGGATTCATCAATGACAATGGGATTAGCGCAAGTCAAGCCAGATAGGGTGGATGGATCCACTGAAGGTTCCTTTGCATCAACCCATGTGGTTTTGGGGTACTGCTCAGGTTTCCAGTAAGAGCCATCAGCATTCATTTTCCTTTCGAACCCGACACCCTCTTTCCTAGGGTTTCAGTTCAGAATCTGCCTTTTGAGGACATCACATAGAGTCTGATGCCCTTTGAGACTTTTGTACATCCCTGTTTCAAGCAATGTCTTCAACCTAGCATTTTCATTAGCAATAGCAGTGGTATCCTCAGCAGAGGGGTTAGTTACCACATCAACAGTTGAAGATATTGCAACAGCAGCAGCAGTAGAACATCCAGCAACAGAAGTACCATTATCACGCTCAATGCATTTAAGACATGGTGGTTCAAATCCTTCCTGAGCGGGACTGATCTATTTGGCGCGAAGTGACTCATTTTCCTTTTGAAGATCTTTATGAGCCGCTCTCAATTTCTCAAGACCTTCCTTCCTTTGAAGATAATCATAGGAAAGCTTTTCATGAGTTGTTGAGAGCGTTTCATGACGACTTTCAAGTTCCTCATACTTAGCATGAAGATTTTTTATGTCTTCAATTAAGGAATGAGATCGAGTCATTTCAGCATCTAACAGGTCACCGCTTTTGTCTAGCAGTTTTTGAATATGTTCCATAGCTTTCTGTTGTTCAGTTGCAAGTTTAGCAAGTGTTTTGTAGCTGGGTTTGGAACCACAATCAGAGTCATCTTCACTGGATGTTTGATAGTGAGTAGTGCGTGTGTTTACCTTGGCACCATGTGCCATGAAGCAGTAGGTGGGAGCGGAGTAGTCCTTGTCATTTGCATCGGCGTCGGTGATGCAGTCATTGTCTTCAGTGTTGAAGATGGACTTGGCAACGTATGCTGTAGCCAGACTTGCAACGCCAGAATCGGACTCCTCCTCAGACTCCACCTCCGCCTCCTCAGAAGCAGACTCCTCCTCTGAATCCATTTCCTTGCCAACAAATGCACGAGCCTTGCCAGATGAGGTCTTCTTGTGTGATGAAGACTTTGAGGAAGACTTGGAAGAAGACTTTGAGTATTTCTTCTTCTTATTGTCGTCAGAATCATACTCCTTGCTCTTCTTCTTCTTGTTGTTCTCATTGTCCCACTGCGGACACTCAGAGATGTAGTGGCCAGGTTTCTTGCACTTGTGGCATGTTCTCTTCTTGTAGTCATGAGCAGAAGCTTCATCATTCCTTGAGCTTGATCGTGAAGACTTTCTGAAGCCCTTCTTCTTGGTGAATTTTTGGAACTTCTTCACAAGCATAGCAAGCTCCTTTCCAATGTCTTCAGGATCATCAGAACTGCTGTCAGATTCTTCTTCAGATGAGGAGACAGCTTTTGCCTTCAAGGCACGAGTTCGCCCATAGTTGGGACCGTAGATGTCTCTTTTCTTAGAAAGCTGAAACTCATGTGTGTTGAGCCTTTAAAGTATGTGAGACGGATCGAGTGTCTTTAAGTCAGGGCGTTCTTGAATCATCAGGGCTAGGGTGTCAAACGAGCTATCAAGTGATCTCAGGAGTGTCTTGACAACTTCATGCTTGGTGATCTCAGTAGCGCCGAGGGCTTGAAGCTCATTTGTGATGTTAGTGAGTCGATCAAACGTGAGCTGAACGTTCTCATTGTCGTTTCTCTTGAAGCGGTTGAAGAGGTTGCGAAGGACACTGATTCTTTGATCTCTCTGGGTTGAGACGCCTTCGTTGACCTTGGAGAGCCAGTCCCAGACTACCTTAGATGTTTCCAGAGCACTCACACGGCCATACTGTCCTTTGGTCAGATGACCACATATGATGTTCTTGGTCGTGGAGTCCAGTTGAACGAACTTCTTGACATCAGCAGCGGTGACACCTTCACCAGCCTTGGGGACGCCATTCTTGACGGCATACCAGAGGTCAACATCAATGGCTTCAAGATGCATGCGCATCTTATTCTTCCAGTAGGGATATTCAGTTCCATCGAAGACTGGGCATGCAGCAGAGACTTTGATTATCCCTCCACTCGACATAGCTAAAACTCCAGGTGGTTAAACCGAATCACACAGAACAAGGGAGTACCTTGCTCTGATACCAATTGAAAGTGCTAGTGATCGACTAGAGGGGGGTGAATAGGCGATTTTTACGGAAGTCTTCAAAACATGGAAGTTTCGAAGACAAATGATAGAACTAAATCTATTACCATGCAGCGGAAGGTAGAATACACTAGACAAGCCATAGTCAAGTATTCAATGAAGTGAAGGCATAATGACTAATAGCAACTAGGCAGTATGGATCAGGTTGGAAGATAGTATGAAGCCAATCAGAACAAGCAGTCACTCAGTGAAGACAAAATATAATACAAACAGGCAATGACTTCACAAGAACCAACTGTAAATAAAGAGATGGGAAGGATAGAACCAGTGGATCGTTGAAGACAATGATTTTTTGGACCAGTTCCAGTTGCTGTGACAACTGTATGTCTGGTTAGGGAGGCTGAGATTCAACTCAGAAGACCGTGTCTTCACCTTATTCCCCTTGAGTTAAGGACACCCAGTCCTCGCCCAATCACTCTGCTAAGTCTTCAAGGTAGACTTCCAAACCTTCATAGACTTCGTTCACCGGCGATCCACAATGACTCTTGGATGCTCAGAACGCGACGCCTAACCGGGTGGAGGATTCACAGTCCTCAAGTGTAATAAGTCTTCAGATCACACAGACATGAAGACTTCAGTGATGCCTAACACTCTTTGGCTCTGGGTGTTGCTTTGTCCTCACAAAGAATTCTCTCTCAAAGGCTTCAAGGTGGGTTGCTCTGAAATGACAAAAGCCGTACACTAACTCTGAGCAGCCAGCCGTTTATGGTTGTAGGGGGTGGCCTATTTATAGCCACTAGGCAACCCGACCTGATTTGTCCGAAATGACCCAGGGTCACTAAGGAAATGACACGTGTTCCAACGGTCATATTTCAAACACACACGTCAACTTTACTTGGGCTACAAGCAAAGCTGACTTATCCAGCTCTGGATAAGTTTTGCTCTCATTGTCTTCGCTCGAAGACATAGGATTTTGGTTAAGCATCACTTCAGTCATTCTGACTGGTTCTCTTGGACCCCACTTAACAGTACGGTGGTTCCTATGACTCAACAAAGAAGAAAAAGAACGACGAAACAACTTAGTCTTCGCGCTCCATAGTCTTCACGCGATGTCTTCTCTTGTCATAGTCTTCAATGTGAATGTCTTCACATACCACCTTTGACTTCAATGTCTTCATACATTTTTAGGGGTCATCTCTGGTAGGAAAACCGAATCAATGAGGGACTTCTACCTGTGTTATCCTGCAATTCTCACAAACACATTAGTCCCTCAACCAGGTTTGTCGTCAATACTCCAAAACCAACTAGGGGTGGCACTAGATGCACTTACACAAGGGCCAAGCATCCCTCGAAGATAATCATGACAACGACTCAACCCTTCGAACTGCTACACATGGACCTCTTCGGTCCCACTCACTACTCAACTCTTACTACTACTGCTTGTCTCTATGGCTTCGTCATTGTTGATGACTATTCAAGATATACATGGGTGCATATAATCCTCTACAAGACTGATGTGCAGGATGTCTTCAGACGCTTCGCCAATCGAGCCATGAACAACTATGGCGTCAAGATCAAGCACATCAGAAGTGACAATGGCACTGAATTCAAGAACACCGGCCTCGACACTTATCTTCATACTTTGGGCATCACTCATGAGTTCTCAGTTTCGTACACGCCGCAGCAGAATGGCATCATGGAACGCAAGAACAGAACACTCATTGAGATGGCCCGGACGATGCTCGATGAATACAAGACTCCAAGAAAGTTCTGGCCTGAAGGCATTAATATTGCATGCCATGTCATCAACCGTGTTTATCGTCACAAGGTTCTGAACGAAACATCCTTTGAGCTCCTCACTGGTAAGAAGCCAAATGTCAGTTACTTCAGAGTATTTGGTGCCAGGTGCTAGATCAAGGATCCACATCACACTTCAAAATTTGCACCGAAAGCACATGGAGGTTTTATGCTTGGTTACGGAAAGGATTCGCACTCCTACAGAGTCTTCAACCTTTTTCACTATAAAGTGGTTGAAACTATGGATGTGCGATTCGATGAGACTAACGACTCACAAAGAGAGCACCTGCCAAATGTGCTAGATGAAGTTCCATCCAGTGAATCCATCAAGCTTATGGGAACTGGAGAAATCATACTGTCTGAAGCACAGCCCGAAGAGGAACTCATCATCTCTGCACCTGATCAACCTGAAGACAATACTCAGCCTGAAGACAATCCTTCTAACGATGACAATGATCGGCAAGAGCAAAATCTTCGTCCTGTTCATCCTCGTGTTGCAAATGAAGTAAAGAATGAGAAAATAATTGATAGCATCAATGCACCTGGTCCACTCACTCGTTCAAGGGCAACACAACTAGCAAATTTCTGTGGGCACTTCGCATTCGTCTCAGTATCTGAACCCAAGAAAGTTGATGAAGCCTTCATGGAACCTGAATGGATTCAAGCTATGCAAGAAGAGCTTCAACCGTTTGAGCTGAATAATGTATGGAAACTGGTCAAGCATCCTGATCCTCGTAAGCACAATATCATGGGCACTAAATGGATATATCGCAACAAGCAAGATGAGCATGGTCAAGTTGTCAGAAACAAGGCTCGTCACATTGCTCAAGGATACACTCAAGTTGAAGGAATTGACTTCGATGAAACATTTGCTCCTGTGGCTAGGCTTGAAGCTATACGCATACTGCTGGCCTATGCAAATCATCATAACATTCTTCTGTATCAAATGGATGTGAAGAGTGCCTTTCTTAATGGCAAGATTGAAGAAGAAGTGTATGTTGCACAACCGCCTGGCTTCGAAGATCCAAAACATCCTGACATGGTTTACAAGCTCAACAAGGCACTGTATGGCCTCAAACAAGCCCCTCGTGCTTGGTATGACACACTCAAGGACTTCCTGAAGAGCAAAGGCTTCAAACCTGGTTCCCTGGATCCCACGCTCTTCACGAAGACATATGATGCTAAACTGTTTGGTTCCGTGGATGACATTATCTTCGGCTGCACTAATCAGAAATACAGTGATGAGTTGGATACATGACGCAAGAGCAATATCAGATGTCCATGATGGGTGAGATGAAGTTCTTCGTTGGTCTTCAAATACGACAGCAACGCAACAACATCTTCATATCTTAAGAGAAATACCTCAAGGATTGCCTGAAGAAGTTTGGAATGCAAGACTACAAAGGTTACACGACGCCAATGCCTACCAAGAGTCATCTAGATTCTGACGCCAATGGTAAAGAGTTCGATCAAAAGGTATACCGCTCCATGATTGGTTCCTTGCTTTACTTATGTGCATACAGGCCAGATATCATGCTTAGTGTTTGCATGTGTGCCCGATTCCAAGAGGCACCAAAGGAATCACATCACTTAGCTGTGAAGCGAATTCTTCGATATTTGGCTCACACCCCAACACTAGGATTATGGTATCCAGAGGGCTCAGAGTTTGATCTAGTTGGATTCTCGGATGCTGATTATGCTGGTGACAAGGTGGATCGCAAGTCTACAGCAGGCACATGTCACTTCTGGGACGATCACTTGTATGTTGGTCTTTAAAGAAGCAGAACTGTGTATCTCTCTCCACTGTTGAATCTGAATACATTGTTGCTGGATCTTGCTGCGCTCAGCTTCTATGGATGAAGCAAACACTCAAAGACTATGGAATTCATATGAAGCAAGTGCCACTCTACTGCGACAACGAAAGCACCATCAAGATCGCCAACAACCTAGTTCAGCACTCGAAGACAAAGCACATTCAGATCCGTCATCACTTTCTTAGAGACCATGTCATGAAGGAAGATATTGATATCATTCACGTCAACACTGAAGAGCAGCTGGCAGATATCTTCACAAAGCCCTTGGATGAGAAAAGGTTTTGCAAGTTGCGGTGTGAGCTAAATATCTTGGAATCCTCAAATGTCCTGTGATCATGCACACATCCTAACACTTATGCATGTTGATGACTTAGATGTGCAAACACACGAAGTAACGTATATCTTCAACTAATGAAGACTTACACTCTAAGTGTGAATACATTAACGCGGAATTTGACTTCGGAGCGCCATGATAATTGTGCGCCGTGTCTGGGTCTAATATTTCCTATACGGTGGGTAACACCACCACCAAACTTTTGTTTGGAATACTTTCTGTTGGCGTTGCATTTGCGAAGTCTTCGCATTTGGTTTGTCTTCATTGTTAACACGTCTTCATGTTTATCTTTAATGTATTGATTTGGTTTTTGTCCTCTACATCATTCACTTATAGCTATGTCTTCTAGTTGAATCTTTTGAACTAAGTGAATGTGATCGGACCCTGACCTTTCTATGCTCCTATCTTAAGTCTATCTATCCAAATCATATGCATTCTATTGAAACTGTCGAATGTCTTCGTTGCGTCCTTGTCAGCAGAACATACAGAGACAAACATTAAATCTGTTTTAAATGCTTAATCCTTTTAGCCTGAAACCCGGAGAAGTAGGAACGACCACCCGACAATCCAGGCATGCGTGGGAACATGGAACAACCTCCAATGTATTGCATGATCGCCATGTGTCCTTCAGATGTGAACCGCAAGGGGCACCTGTGTAATAACACTGTGCCGTCCCTATCCCTATAAATACACGCCTCACCCCAGTCATTATCTCTTCTTCCACTCTCGCACAAACCCTAGCGCCACCGCTAGCCCTTGACAATGTCGGCGACGAAGCGCTTAGCTGCTGCGACCTCACCGACGCCGTCCTCACGCCGGCCGCAGACATCGTCTTCTCCGCCATCGCCGTAGGTGTCCTCCATTGCCAAGTTAGGGCACGGAAGATTGAACTGCTCGGCCTCCTCTCCCACTCTGTCTAGCAGTTCCTCGTGTGGTAGATAAAAACTCCTTTTACGGTCCTTTTGATCCAATAGATTCATCCTTTTCAACCACAAGTGGTTTCTGTTCCTACAAGTTGGATCTATCTCGTTTTGCATCTCATTGCATGCCTAGTATGTTCACTTATGCTTCACAAAGTAGTTAGATTCCTCACTTGTACTTATTCGTGGATTCGTACAAATCTGGAACCAACCCTCTACATATGAGTGAATGTCTTCGCACTATGAGGTCAATGTCTTCTAAAATGATTTATCTTCAAAATCTTCTGAGAATGCATATGACCTCTTCCCCTTCCCTCGCATCTCTAATGCTGTCACAGGTACATGTCCGTGGGAGAATCCCTTGGTTCTCATAGTCTGCATTCATTTGCAGAGTTCTTACAACATCACATAAATTCTCCTGAAGCTAGTTCCTATCTAACTAGTAGACGGAAGACTTCGACAGTGTTGAAGCCTTTCAGTCTAAACTTCATGACAACTCAAAAATCAGCCAGGAAGGGCGGCAGACAACACCGTGGAAACACTGCTAAGGACCTGCCACCGGATCTCTATGAGTTATACAAGTCAGATCCAGAAGAAACCCATGGAGAATGCAAGAACCGAATCTAATGGATTCGAAGACATTGGGCAGAGGAATGGTTCAAGTACAGATTCGTCACCAAGGAGTATGCTGAGAAGAATGCCTTAAAGGGCCCCTGGGGAGATATAATATACAAAGGTCTTCAGCCCAAGTTGAAGTCTGAAGCTATTGCTCAAGGCTTCTACCCCTGCATGATTCATGGACCTCAGCCTGCTAATGCCGACCCATCCTCTCTGTTATGGTGTCGTGAAGATAATATGTTCAAGCGCAACTATCAGGTTGAAAAGAACTCGGCCAAGGAAAACAAGAAGTCTTTGGGATTAGACTTCAACCCAGGCCCCTCTACACCACGAGCTGACGGCACACGCGAAGCTGAACCCAATCTTATTGGGCCCTTCTACAACCTAGAAGGTCTCCTCACTCACATTCAGGTTCAAGGGGCTGCCGTGGACCACTCTGCAGATGACTCTGATTCTGATGAAGCGCCTGCACCTTCGAAGCCTGTGAAGCAAAAGAAACCAAAGGCTTCAAAGCCCCCCTCTCAACCAAAGGTCTCACGGGCGAAGCCTCTGGCCACTGCACCTCTTGAAGCCAGTGTGCAGTCTGAAGATCTCTCATGCATCTCCAAGTCTGCCAAGTTGAAAAAGCCCATGTAACCCACTGGTCAAGCACTAACCCCTGTTGCTGTTAGGAGAAACGAGAATGACTCCATTGATTTGTCCAGCGACGATGATCTTGGCAATGACGCTCTTGAGCAGTTGATAAAGAGCAAGCAAGAGGCGGAAATCTTCAATGATCTTCCCCTCTTTGATGTGGAAATCTTATACAAGTTTATTGATGAATGGTTTGACAGCCCAGATCTCAGTTTTGATGATCTTCAGCTCCCAATTGGCCTCAGCGTCTCCTTCCATGGAGCCATTGCTCCTGAGTTGGCTTTTGCCTAGAAGATTGTTGAGCTAAAGCACAAAATTGACTATGAAAAGGCTCAGTTCAAGAAGCACATGGCCAAGATCAATGTTGAAGACATTCAAAACTTCAAGGTGATGCATGAGCTCAAGGAGGCATTCCATAAGAAACATGAAGAAGCAAAAGGTTCTTGTAACCGCATGAAGAATCTTGCTGCCAAATGTGTTCAAGGCTACAATGAAGCTGAAAAGCGCAAGGCTTTGGGGCGACCAGGCATCGACCCCAGGATGGCTGCCAAGAAGAAGAAGAAGCCAGTTGTGGCCGAACCAGAAGCATCAAGGCAGGAAGCACCTCGCATTGTCTTCCCGGCCAGTATGACAGGCTCGAAGCCTAAGGCCCCCACAGTGGCTTCAGAGTTCAAGAAAACTAGAGCAGCTGAAGCCGAAGCCAGAAAGCGCAAGACCAAAGCCACCACTGATGATGCTCCCCAACCAAGAAAAGGAAAACATAGAAGAGAGACCGGGCTGCTACCACAGATCCCCTTCTTGTCGAGCCAATTTCTGTTGCTCGTCCTGCGTCTGAACATAATGAACGTCGTCTGGTAGTTCATGAGCCTGCTTCCACAGAGGCTCCTGAATCTGAAGAGAATCCAGCTGTTGACCCCACCAAAGTTGAAGACATTGGTCCTCACGACAATGTTCAAGATGATGAAGTCCTTCCTCAGATCAATCACAATTTGGTATCATCGCCTGTTCTCACGAACAGCTAACTCATCAGCATTGGTCGTCCATCGACGCCAATTGCTCAGGATGACTCATGGTGATTGACAGTGAAGACTTTGAGGCCCAACTAACTCCATCTCCACAGGCGTCGCCAGCATTTCGTAGGCTTCGCAAAGGACCTAGGCCACATGTCACATTGTCAAGTGTTCCGGAAGGAGAAGAGCGCCAATCCGTCTCACACGAAGTCTTTCCTGAAGCCTCTCCTATTGTGAACATCCCTGAATCTGAAGCCAAAGCGGCTGAAGATATTCTGGCTACATCAGCGGATGAAGAAGAAGAACCATGTGATGAAGAAAGAGCTGCTACACCCCCGTCCAACCCTGAAGTTGTTCTCGAGGAGAACGTGTCTGACCCTCCAGCTCCTGAAGTGGAGGTTACCAATATTGAGGCAGCCACCAACATCAACACTGAAGCCAATGACGTTGTCATGGCTGAAGCTAATGTGGCGCCTAAAGCTAATGTGGTGCCAGATGACGCTACACCTGAAGCTTATGCTGCACCTGATGCAAATCTACAGCTTGAAACCAATGCCTCTGCTCCTGTACCACCTCCCAGGCCACACACCATCAAGCAAGCATATGATCGTGGTCAGCTTGTGACCATCCGCTGGCCAATTCTGGTTCCTCCGCCTGCTCCCGTCCTCAATTTTCCTATCATGTGGAGCACAGGCCTCAGGTCCAGAAGCCAAAGCCCAGGCTACCACGGTTTCCAGGTACTGCAATGTCACCAGGATCATTTAATCTGAATGGATTCAAGGCACACAACACATTCTTCGACGGTGACAAGAACCCCTACACAAGGCCAAGAATCTCTTCGGACTGATTCTGGAGTTATCAGCAGCGAAGCTATTATTCACGCATCTTGTATAATCAGGGACGCATCTTCCCTCACATGCATCTTGATTGTGAAGCCATTGCTGGACTGCCATGCCTTGAAGAAGCCATTGACTGCTTCCATGATGCGGGTCTGCTTAATTTTGTGACTGTCAAGGAACACTGGAATGAAGAACTTCTGCTTCAATTCTATGCTACCCTCCACATTCGTGGATACAACAGGGATCCGAAGACTTGGATCCTTGAGTGGATGACAGGAGATGTTCATCATGAAGCTAAAGCTCAAGACATCATTGAGCTCACAGCACTGCCCACTCCTGGTGAATACTATGAACCAGGTTGTCAACAACACAAGAATGCTTTGGAGAGCATTTTTCAGAAGCCAGAACCCAACATGAGCCAAATGCTAAGCATGATGAAGCCTCTGCCACGCGACGCTGAATACCCAACGGAATTCTTTGTTGAAGACCTAGAGTATCTGCCTCGTACCATTTACCATATCATCGGGAAAACTCTATGGCCTATCAAAGGACATTCGTCTGCAGCGAATCTTGAAGGAGCAATGAAGACTTTGGTTTTCTATATCTTCAATGGCATCAGCTTCAATGCTCAAGACTTCTTCATCCGACAGTTAGCTGCATCTGGCTCCGACATCTTTGGTCTGAAGTTCTACGCTCCGGGCAATGCGCCTTATCAAGCTTCACTCTGCCTTCAACTATCAGCCGTCTGCGTGCAATCATCTTGTATTCTTGCCAGAGGTTGATCTGTCTGTTGAAGCTATTTACCTAGAGCCTGCTAAGGATCTAATCTATCTTCACAACGTTGATCGTCAAAGCTTCACCCAGCCCATTGAAGGAGTTCAGGCAGTCTCTCATGTTTATCCCTTGGCTAGTAACACACGTGCCCCTTGCACCCAAACTGTCGCCACTGGAAGCACCATTTCCCAAAGGCCTCGGAAGCGATCTCGTGTTCTCAATGACCAAGAGCTTCTCGTCGCGCTACATCAGAAACAGGATAAGCATCATGACTAGCTTAAGCGTCAGATGCAAAGCCTCTTGGTGGACATCAATTGCATTCGCAATCTTGCCACCAAGAATGCCTTTGTTACACATGAAACCTGTCAGAGGTCTTGGAAGAGTTTGACATTGCTTAGTGTTGAAGCTGATCTGCAAGATGATGGATTCACAGAAAGATTCAAGTTTGACTCAACTCCTCCAAGGAATGCTCACTTGTGTCGGACTCCCTCACTTGAAGACTCTGACTATTCGTCCTCAGCTACGACGGTGAATGCCAGAGTCATCGATGACCAAGATGATGCCACTTCACCACCTCCAACTTTAGCGCGTGTCGACACTGCATCGAGTTCTTCTGCACCACCAGACCTCGACGACGACCCTGCTACTTCGCCTGCACCTCATGGGAACGAGTAGAAGCTCTATGTCTTCAAACCTTTTTGGTCCTTACTGACAAAAGGGGGAGAAGCATATGAGTTGATAGTCTTCAAGCGGGTCCATATGGGTGGTTGATTTACTTTTTGCTACATTTGCGAAGTGCTTACAACTCTCGCTTTTGAAACATTTGGTTCATTTTTGAGTTGTAACACTTAAACTTGATGGTCGTCTGCTACTTTTTCGACACTATGTGATGCGATGATAGATTCCGCATGTGTGACGATAAATTCCGCACGAAGTCATTTGGCAGACGTCCATTTTCCATTATGCATGTCATTATCTTAGATATATCCTTTCATGCATGATGAATTGTCTTCATAAGGTAAAGAGGAGCTCCGCAAGTACAACCTGCCATGTACATTTGCATTCAAAAGAAAATACTTATATGCACATCTTCAGGGGGAGTCTTCCTTCTACTTACGAAGACAATACTTAAATCCTTTACAATTTCACATACTTTTATCCCCGTTGAAAACTTCAAGCAGTTTGTCATCAATCACCAAAAAGGGGGGGATTGTAAGTGCATCTAGTGCCACCCCTAGTTGGTTTTGGAGTATTGACGACAAACCTGGTTGAGGGACTAATGTGTTTGTGAGAATTGCAGGATAACGCAGGTAGTAGTCCCTCACTGATTCGGTTTACCTACCGGAGATGACCCCTAAGAATGTATGAAGACATTGAAGACAAAGGTGGTATGTGAAGGCATTCACATTGCAGGCTATGACAAGAGAAGACATTGTGTGAAGACTATGGAGCACGAAGACTTAGTTGTTTCGTTGTTTCGTTTTCCTCTTTGTTGAGTCATAGGAACCACCGTACTGTTAAGTGGGGTCCAAGTGAACCAGTCAGAATGACTGAAGTGATGCCTAACCAAAATCCTATGTCTTCGAGCGAAGACAATGAGAGCAAATCTTATCCAGAGCTGGATAAGTCAGCTTTGCTTGTATCTCAAGTAAAGTTGCCGTGTGTGTTTGAAATCTGACCGTTGGAACACATGTCAGTTCCTTGGTGACCCAGGGTCATTTCGGACAAATCAGGTCGGGTTGCCTAGTGGCTATAAATAGCCCACCCCCTACACCATAAATTGGTTGGCTTCTCAGAGTTAGTGTAACACCCTCGATGCGACTATATCTCCCACGTGTCGAGGCACGACTTAGAGGCATAATCGCATTGAAGGCATATGTCGCAAGTTAGGAAATCTTCACAACATCCCATGTAATATAATAATGAAAGGGGAGATAACATAGTTGGCTTACACTCGCCACGTCAATCAAGTACATTAATAACATTAAATCATCCAAACACTCATGGCCCGACTACAGCGCCAAAATAAAAGATAACCCAACATGCGACACGGTCCCAATCAACCCCAACTGGGCACCACTACTGATCATCGGGAAAGGAAACAACATAAAGGACAAGATCTTCATAGAGCTCCTCCTTGAGCTTGGTTGCGTCATCTGCAAGAACTCATCGGCACCTGCAAGCTGGTTTTGGAAGTATCTGTGAGCCACGGGGACTCAGCAATCTCGCACCCTCGCGATCAAGACTATTTAAGCTTATGGGTAAGGTAAAGGTATGAGGTGGAGCTGCAGCAAGCGACTAGCATATATGGTGGCTAACATACGCAAATGAGAGCGAGAAGAGAAGGCAAAGCACGGTCGATAAAAGTATGATCAAGAAGTGATCCTATAACAACCTACGTCAAGCATAACTCCAACAACCGTGTTCACTTCTCGGACCCCGCCGGAAAGAGACCATCATGGTTACACACTCGGTTGATTCATTTTAATTAAGGTCTACTTTAGGTTTTCTACAAAAGGACGTTAACAAATTCCCATCTGCCCATAACCGCGGGCACGGTTTTCGAAACTTCAAATCCCTGCAGGGGTGTCCCAACTTAGCCCATGACAAGCTCTCACGGTCAACGAAGGAATAGACCTCCTCCCGAGACATTCCGATCAGACTCGGTATCCCGGTACAACAAGACATTTTGACAGGGTAAAACTAAACCAGCAACACCGACCGAATGTGCCGACAAATCCCGATAGGAGCTGCACATATCTCTTTCTCAGGGCACACTCAGATGAGCCAGACGTCGGGTAGGCCAGCCCAGAGTTGCCCCTGGTAGCCCCGGACATCGCTCAGTTGGACCAACACTCAGAGGAGCACTGGCCCGGGGGGGTAAAATAATGATGACCCTCAGGAGCGCGACTCCCAACGGAAAATAAAAGGCTAGGTGGCAAATGGTAAAACCAATGTTGGGCATTGCTGGAAGAGCTTTACATAAGGCGAACTGTCAAGGGGTTCCCATTATTACCCAACCGCGTAAGGAACGCAAAATCTGGGAACATAACACCGATATGACGGAAACTAGGGCGGCAAGAGTGGAAGAAAACACCAGGCATAGGGCCGAGCCTTCCACCCTTTACCAAGTATATAGATGCATTAATTAAATAAGATATAATGTGATATCCCAACAAGTAAACATGTTCCAACAAGGAACAACAACTCCATGTTCCAACAAGGAACAAACTTCGATCTTCACCTGCAACTAACAATGCTATAAGAGGGGCTGAGCAAAGCGGTAACATAGACAAACAATGGTTTGCTAGGACAAGGTGGGTAAGAGGCTTGGTTCAACAATATGGGAGGCATGATAAGCAAGTGGTAGGTATCACAGCATAGGCATAGCAAAAGAGCGAGCAACTAAGCAAGCAAAGATAGAAGTGATTTCGAGGGTGTGATCATCTTGCCTGAAATCCCGCAAGGAAGAAGAACGAGTCCATGAAGAAGACAAACGGACATAGTCGAACGGTTCCTCACAAACGCGACATTAATGGAACCAACCCGAAGAAGAAAACACCGGAAAAGAAGCACACCACATAGTAAACAACCAACACATGAACATGATATGATATGCGGGATGCGGTATGCGATGCATATGCATGATTTGTCAAGGAATGCATGAACCTGGCCTCAACATGGAAATCCAAGCATGCCACTGGAAAGATGAGATGAAATCTCTTGAAAACGATATAAAGAACGCCGGAATCGGAGTTACGGTTTGGAAATGGCAAGCAATTCAAATATGACACCGATCTGCGATTTACAGCAAGTGGCCATCTAAATGCAATGAGATGAACATGCTAGAGCACTCAAGCATGGCAAAAAAATACATGGCAGGGATGCATTCAAGATGCTTAACAAAAGTCTAGCACTGGGCTACGGCCAAATCATCCATTAACAGGTTCAAACAAGCATGGAAAAATGCAAATGGCAAACAGATCTCAGACTTAGTGAAATT
Source organism: Triticum aestivum (assembly GCF_018294505.1). Lineage (NCBI taxonomy): Eukaryota > Viridiplantae > Streptophyta > Magnoliopsida > Poales > Poaceae > Triticum > Triticum aestivum. Next base: position 386,746,728 of record NC_057797.1, read on the forward strand.
AACACCTGTCTGGAATTTCAGATCAGGTAGCCCTCTTCGGAGCAACAAAACTACATGCTACAGGACCTGAACATGGCAAAGTAAATCATGGTATGGAGCTACTCAAAGAGCTTAACAAAAGTCCCTTAGTGACCTTGAGCCAAAAGGGATCAGAAAATACAATTGCAAGCATGTGAACATAGCAAAAACATAAGCAGATCACAGACTTAGTGAAAACTGGAGCATGCTGAAAACAGATATCAAGTAGGCATGTTTATGAGCTCGATGCACTCACTACGGTGCAAGTCATGGCAAGACAAGCATACATCCCTCAAGAAGGCATAAAATGCAAGCGAGACATGCCAAGAACAGTAACATAGCATGCACGGATCAACTACAACATCATCGGCAAAATTGCAAACAAGTTGACAATCTGCCCAGATTCACAAAGTAGCAAAAGCAGAGCTTGATTGACTCAAGCTAGGGTGCTCCATAATTGCAAACAAATACATGGATGGATAGAGCACTACAATATTAACAAAACATCCTTACTGATCATCCTCAAAAGAGGCACGGATCACTAGGAAACAACATGAACATATGGCATCATGAGATAAGCAGCTCAAGGACTTAGTGGAATTGCTAAGTCCCTGGAAACAGAATTAGCAAGTGCACCACTTTGCAAGCTTGCACTAGTCACCACACACATCACAAAAATACATGGGTTGCACCTCTGGAAAGATGAAAAAACCCTTAACAAAACACATGTAGAGCATCAGGGCATATCATGCACACATTAATCATGGCAAAAATGACAAAAAGCTAAATGGAGCAGCAGATCTGACAATTAACTCAAGTGGCCCTCTTCTCACAGCATTTCGGGCATCAAGATGAACTCAAATGAAAATTATGCAATGGAATGAAAAGATGTACTCTCTGAGATGAACATTTTGATATGCTATATGCATGAATCAGAACTACGGATGCAAAGTTACGGAGCTACGAACATGAGCACTTGGATCTATGAATTTCGGGACTTAGTGAAATTATACCTCCGCGAAAGTAAACGCGGAACGGAGGGAACCGGGACGGAGCGGTGCAGATCTGAGATGGGACGTTTGGTTGGAGGGATGGGTGGATCTGATCCATCTTCTCCGGATCTGACCGGAGAGGAGCTCCGGCGAGGTTGGAACTCCGGTGAGGTGGTGCAGATGGCCGGATCCGGCGACCGGCGGGCGGATTGGGGCGCGGGTGACGTGAAGCGGCGGCGAGGGAGGCAGGACCGGCGCGGGCGCGGCCGGTGGACGGGGCGGCTTACGCCGGTGGCAGAGCGACGCGGGGGCGCGTGGTGTGCTCGTCGTCGGCGGG
>NC_057797.1:386748486-386753708 GCF_018294505.1 Triticum aestivum
CCCCGCGGTTGGCTCGGGCGGGCGGCGATGCTGATGTGTCGCGACATGATTCGTCGGAGTGAGGTGCAGGGCATGGCCGGACATGTCCGGCGGTGCGGGACGAAATGTCCGGCGGCGCGCGGAGGAGTTTTAGGGTTTCATCCGCGAATATTTCGGAGGGGAACACATACATATAGGTAGAGGGAGCTAGGAGAGTCCAAATGAGGTGCAGTTTGCGGCCACGCGATCGTGATCGAACGACCGAGATGATGGAAGAGGTTTAGGTGGGTTTTGGGCCAAATTGGAAGGGTGTTGGGCTGCAACACACACGAGGCCTTTTCGGTCCCTCGGTTAACCGTTGGAGTATCAAACGAAGTCCAAATGATACGAAACTTGACAGGTGGTCTACCGATAGTAAACCAAGGCCGCTTGGCAAGTCTCGGTCCAATCCGGAAATGTTTAATCCCCACACATAAGAAGAAGGTAGAAATGGACACCGGAGGAGAACGAAGCGCTGGATTGCAAAACGGACAACGGGGAAAATGCTCAGATGCATGAGACAAACACGTATGCAAATGAAATGCACATGATGACATGATATGCAATGCATGACACGCAAGCAATGACAACGCAACAACAACGAATAACTACACAACACATGGCACATCGGTCTCGGGGCGTTACAACACTCCACCACTACGAGAGGATCTCGTCCCGAGATCTAGAATGGCACCGGAGGGAAAACGGAAGAGGAAGAGGAGAGGTAAAACTAAGTTGCTTCTTTGACAAACGAGTGAAACCACGAACCTTGAAAAGGTTAAGCCATTTCGAGAAAAGAATACAACGGCGATGAACGAAGTTGAAAACACTCCGTTAGAAAAGAGGGACAAGGAAGAACAACTTCGAGCAGCACTCTGGTTGAGAAGTTATGCAAGACTTGATACGATGAGAAGAACTTGAGCAGAGGACACGACAGTCCGGTTAAACAAGATAGAGAAGGGATAAGACTGATATAATTTGGACAGCACTTCGACTGTAAATGGAAGAAATTGAACATGATCTTGATAAAACGAGATGATGGGTGAAAAGAACAACATCGCAATGCCTCCGGAAGAAAATAATAGAAGATAGATAATTGAAATAAAAGAATGGAGAAGAAAATGCCATCTTATGCCACAAAAGAGCTTGAGAAGGCATCCTTAGGAGACGGGTCGAGCCGAATTGTTGGAACACCAACAATGAAAAGAATACACTTGACATGGTCTCATGGAATACATCTCAAATTATGAGGTGATAACCTGCCACTCACGGGAAAAAGAATTGGATTGGTATGAATAAGGAGATGATAAAATATTTCACCGGGAGGATAAATAAGAACCTGGGTCCTTTATAAGCACCATAGATAGCAACAATGCTTAGGGAAAGTTTTTGGTGAAATATAACCCAAGATAACTCCAATGACGAGATAGATGGATTTAAGATATCTCAATCTTGACAACATGTGAATCATGAACCACATAGGGAAATCATCAAGAATGACATAACACCACCTCAAATGACACGGTAGAAGGAATTGCACTCCGGATATCAAGATGAAGAAAGCTTGAACTCCTTAGAAAAGAATGTCGATGAAAACTTCAAAAAGGAATTAAATCCTTGATGAATCCATCATGTAGAAACTTCATGAGAACTCCGGTAACAAAAGAAATGATCAATCAAGATGGAGGATGAAAAGAATAAGGTTGACTCCTTGCAATGATTTAGATGAATCTCCATGGTGTTGTAATTTCGAGAGCTAGGAACTCCGGGAAAAGAAAGATGAGCTATTAAACCCAAGAGTTTTGATGAACCTCCGGAATAAGGAATTAAATCACTTGGACGAAACAAGAGTAAGAATTACATTATGCTTATCCTTCACCAATTTAAATTGATGACAATCAACAGATTTGGCATATTACTTATTCTCGTAGAAAAGGATTTGATATGATAATGAAGGAATAGAAATCTTGAAGGAACCACCGTAAGAATTAAAAAGAACGATTAAAACATGAAGACACACCGGGAAGAATTAGCAATTAAACGAAGATGCTTGAGAGAATTTAGATACATGAGAACGAAGAGATCACTTGAGCGAAACACCGGTAAGATTTAGAGAACCATAGCTGAAAGCTGAGAATGAATAAATTCTGAGATGACGGACTCCGTAGAAACAAACTGAAAAGAATCTTGAATTGCTCCGGATGGGTGAAAAGAATTCTCACGATCAAAACAATTACGAGAGGATGGGAACAAACTAGAATCACGAATCTTGAAGAGAATGGAGCAAGATTAAAGAGAAACTCTTCTTCGGTCTTCAAAAGATGAGAATGACAACGAGAAACACCACCAAGAATCGTTTAGGTACTCCGGAAGAATCAAAACGAAGAGGTTGAACCAACGATGAAAAGAATTTGGAAGATCTTGGAGAAGACATTTGACTGATGATAACTCATTCTTACGTCAAACTTTAAAAGGAATTTAGGATAGCTCCGGGAAATAAGAAGAGTCAGGTAAGATCCTTGGAAAAGACTTGTGGGTTAGGGCCCACTCAAAAGAAGCACCATTGAAATGATTTAAAATAGATGTTGCACCGGTTGAATTAAATGACTTGAATGAGATAACAACCTCGAAAGAGCTTGAACGAATGCAGAGTGGAAACACAAATCTTCGAGATATCTTGAGCACTCCGGAACAATTAAATGGCGAGAAGTGAATGAATATGAGGTGCACCGGCATGAGAAGATATTTGAAACAAGGAAAAAGATATGATCAACACCGAAAGCTTGAATTGGTTCCACCGGAGAAGAAAATGAGTGACGAGAGACGAAATTGAAGCTTCGTTAGCATCTTCCTGAGAATCACCGGGTAAGAACATGAAGGAAAAGAATGGAGAGACTTCACATCAATGAAGGATACTTGAATAATAAATCTGAGTCCTTGAAGAAAAACAAGGGTGGGAGGGAGGGAAAACAAAGGCAACTTGGAGACGGATGAAACAAACACCGTTCAGAAGAAACTGATATTTGATCTTGCGGATGTTGAAATGATCGGATCCACTTGAAGAGAAACACGCTGGTTAAAAAGGATTGACAAAAACAATCTTGATGATCAAGAAGGATTGGTATTCATAACGGAGTATGAGAACACCATTTGGGGAAGGTATGGAATCAACATTTGACTTCGAAGCAACTCGAATACCACAACTCAAAAATAAAACAAAGGATTGGCTTGCGGAATAAGCCAGAACAAACATATGATAGAGATTTCATCCGAAGTTTTCGTGGTGGGGCCTACACGGGCTCGATCGTACAACACCATCATATACAAGGCAGTGCACATGACATACGAAGCGTCCCCGAGTCGGCATAGCCAAGGACTCTTTAAGACACAACGAGACCACTGTAAAACCAACCGTGAATAGGCGGACCACTAGACGTCGAACCCCAATTTCATATCATACATCTGTTGGAAAGATATCCTAAGAGCTACTAGAATTCCCACCTATGAAACTCCCGAACCTTTCCGGTTATGCAATCAGGTGTTGGGGATACAGGGGAAGCATAATATCTCACCCAAACTAGCAAATCCTACATCCAGCTGTATCCATCCTTCAACACATAACCAAGAAACCTTCGGAAATCGACTACCTCAACCTTCGAAAAGCATCCGTTATGCAAGTTATGGCGATACTCCCGAACTCTCTCCCTAGTACTGGGTGGCGTCGAGGTTATCTCACCAACGAACTGCATAAAAGAGATTTTCGATGTCGGCGTACTAAACTCATGTATTCCAGAACTGCAACGATAAAATTATGATGACAACACCTCAGAGCTCAACTCCCTGGGACACTTCCACTAAACCCCTGACAGGAGGCACCAAGACAATGTTCTCATCATAAAACCATCGGAACGATTCCAAGATACCCGCGTGATCCTAAATTTTTTTTAGTGAAATTTGAGAAGAGAAGAGTCAAAACTCTACGTCAGGATGCCTTACCAGAGCGATGAGGAGACTGGGAAGTGAAAAGAATTCCTAAACTCTCCGATATATAATTCCTAAATGAGTCAAAACATTTTTTTCTAGACACAACTCGGCCGCTAATAACGATCAAGCAATGGGGCTCCTAAGGTCGGGGAAGGCTCTGATTACCAACTTGTAACACCCTCGATGTGACTATATCTACCACGTGTCGAGGCATGACTTAGAGGCATAATCGCATTGAAGGCATATGTCGCAAGTTAGGCAATCTTCACAACATCCCATGTAATATAATAATGAAAGGGGAGATAACATAGTTGGCTTACACTCGCCACGTCAATCAAGTACATTAATAACATTACATCATCCAAACACTCATGGCCCAACTACGGCGCCAAAATAAAATATAACCCAACATGCGACACGGTCCCAATCAACCCCAACTGGGCACCACTACTGATCATCGGGAAAGGAAACAACATAAAGGACAAGATCTTCATAGAGCTCCTCCTTGAGCTTGGTTGCGTCATCTGCAAGAACTCATCGGCACCTGCAAGCTGGTTTTGGAAGTATCTGTGAGCCACGGGGACTCAGCAATCTCGCACCCTCGCGATCAAGACTATTTAAGCTTATGGGTAAGGTAAAGGTATGAGGTGGAGCTGCAGCAAGCGACTAGCATATATGGTGGCTAACATACGCAAATGAGAGCGGGAAGAGAAGGCAAAGCACGATCGATAAAAGTATGATCAAGAAGTGATCCTATAACAACCTACGTCAAGCATAACTCCAACAACCGTGTTCACTTCCCGGACCCCGTCGTAAAGAGACCATCACGGTTACACACTCGGTTGATTCATTTTAATTAAGGTCTACTTTAGGTTTTCTACAACCGGACGTTAACAAATTCCCATCTGCCCATAACCGCGGGCACGACTTTTGAAAGTTCAAATCCCTGCAGGGGTGTCCCAACTTAGCCCATGACAAGCTCTCACGGTCAATGAAGGAATAGACCTCCTCCCGAGACATTCCGATCAGACTCGGTATCCCGGTACAACGAGACATTTCTACAGGGTAAAACTAAACCAGCAACACCGCCCGAATGTGCCGACAAATCCCGATAGGAGTTGCACATATCTCTTTCTCAGGGGCACACTCAGATGAGCCAGACATCAGGTAGGCCAGCCCAGAGTTGCCCCTGGTAGCCCCGGACATCGCTCAGTTGGACC
>NC_057797.1:386753936-386756362 GCF_018294505.1 Triticum aestivum
GATGACCCTCAGGAGCGCGACTCCCAAAGGAAAAGAAAAGGCTAGGTGGCAAATGGTAAAACCAATGTTGGGCATTGCTGGAAGAGCTTTACTTAAGGTGAACTGTCAAGGGGTTCCCATTATTACCCAACCACGTAAGGAACGCAAAATCCGGGAACATAACACTGATATGACGGAAACTAGGGAGGCAAGAGTGGAACAAAACACCAGGCATAGGGCCGAGCCTTCCACCCTTTACCAAGTATATAGATGCATTAATTAAATAAGATATAATGTGATATCCCAACAAGTAAACATGTTCCAACAAGGAACAACAACTCCATGTTCCAACAAGGAACAAACTTCGATCTTCACCTGCAACTAACAACGCTATAAGAGGGGCTGAGCAAAGCGGTAACATAGCCAAACAATGGTTTGCTGGGACAAGGTGGGTTAGAGGCTTGGTTCAACAATATGGGAGGCATGATAAGCAAGTGGTAGGTATCGCAGCATAGGCATATCAAAAGAGCGAGCAACTAAGCAAGCAAAGATAGAAGTGATTTCGAGGGTGTGATCATCTTGCCTGAAATCCCACAAGGAAGAAGAACGAGTCCATGAAGAAGACAAATGGACGTAGTCGAACGGTTCCTCACAAACGCGACGTTAATGGAACCAACCCGAAGAAGCAAACACCGAAAAAGAAGCACACCACATAGTAAACAACCAACACATGAACATGATATGATATCCGGGATGCGGTATGCGATGCATATGCATGATTTGTCAAGGAATGCATGAACCTGGCCTCAACTTGGAAATCCAAGCGTGCCACTGGAAAGATGAGATGAAATCGCTTGAAAACAATATAAAGAACGCCGGAATCAGAGTTACGGTTTGGAAATGGCAAGCAATTCAAATATGACACCGATCTGCGATTTACAGCAAGTGGCCATCTAAATGCAATGAGATGAACATGCTATAGCACTCAAGCATGGCAACAAAATACATGGCAGGGGTGCATTCAAGATGCTTAACAAAAGTCTAGCACTGGGCTACGGCCAAATCATCCATTAACAGGTTCAAACAAGCATGGCAAAAATGCAAATGGCAAACAGATCTCAGACTTAGTGAAATTAACACTTGTCTGGAATTTCAGATCAGATAGCCCTCTTCGGAGCAACAAAACTACATGCTACAGGACCTGAACATGGCAAAGTAAAGCATGGCATGGAGCTACTCAAAGAGCTTAACAAAAGTCCCTTAGTGACCTTGAGCCAAAAGGGATCAGAAAATACAATTGCAAGCATGTGAACATAGCAAAAACATAAGCAGATCACAGACTTAGTGAAAACTAGAGCATGCTGAAAACAGATATCAAGTAGGCATGTTTACGAGCTCGATGCACTCACTACGGTGCAAGTCATGGCAAGACAAGCATACATCCCTCAAGAAGGCATAAAATGCAAGCGAGACATGCCAAGAATAGTAACATAGCATGCACGGATCAACTACAACATCATCGGCAAAATTGCAAACAAGTTAACAATCTGCCCAGATTCACAAAGTAACAAAAGCAGAGCTCGATTGACTCAAGCTAGGGTGCTCCATAATTGCAAACAAAGACATGGATGGATAGAGCACTACAATATTAACAAAACATCCTTACTGATCATCCTCAAAAGAGGCAGGATCACTAGGAAACAACATGAACATATGGCATCATGAGATAAGAAACTCAAGGACTTTGTGGAATTGCTAAGTCCCTGAAAATAGAATTAGCAAGTGCACCACTTTGCAAGCTTGCACTAGTCACCACACACATCACAAAACTACATGGGTTGCACCTCTGGAAAGATGACAAAACTCTTAACAAAACACATGTAGAGCATCAGGGCATATCTTGCACACATTAATCATGGCAAAAATGACAAAAAGCTAAATGGAGCAGCAGATCTGACAATTAACTCAAGTAGCCCTCTTCTAACAGCATTTCGGGCATCAAGATGAACTCAAATGAAAATGATGCAGTGGAATGAAAAGATGTACTCTCTGAGACGAACATTTTGATATGCTATATGCATGAATCAGAGCTACGAATGCAAAGTTACGGAGCTACGAACATGAGCACTTGGATCTGTGAATTTCGGGACTTAGTGAAATTATACCTCCGCGAAAGTCAACGTGGGACGGAGGGAACCGGGACGGAGCGGTGCAGATCTGAGACGGGACATTTGGTTGGAGGGATGGGTGGATCTGATCCATCTTCTCCGGATCTGACCGGAGAGGAGCTCCGGGGAGGTTGGAACTCCGGCGAGGTGGTGCAGATGGCCGGATCCGGCGACCGGCGGCCGGATTGGGGCGCGGGTGACGCGAAGCGGCGGCGAGGGAGGCGGGACTGGTGCGGGCGCGGCCGGTGGACGGGGCGGCTTACGCCGGTGGCAGAGCGA
>NC_057797.1:387076372-387085416 GCF_018294505.1 Triticum aestivum
TGAGAAGGACAAACTTACATTATTGGTGAAGACAGGCTTTATAAAGCCCTTGTCCATGCTAATGGGGGGGGGGGGGGCAATTCAAGAAGTTTAGTACAGAATCTTCTTCATAAGCATTACCTTTATTCTACATTTTGTTAAGAGTAAATAAAGAAGTGATAATATAAGAAAAAATGGAGAATATTTAAGATAAGATGAAGAGTGATGCTCCATAACCAAGTAGCTATAAATGTAAGTACAACGATGCATGCAAAAGGTACAACCAAGAGCAATGCAGAGCTAAACTTCTTCAGTACCATCGGTGTTATCCAACCTTATGGTAAGAGTAAATATAGATCTGATGTGTAGAAAATGGAGGGCAAAGGAAAATAAGCTGCAGAGTGATGGTACATGAACAACTACCTGTCAATATAAGTACACTGATAAAGGACAACAGGTACTTACAAGAACAATGCAGAGCTAAAAAATTCCATTGGCATTGGATATATTCTACACTAATGTAACCATGCATACAGATCAGATAATTTGGAGCGAACAATTGATAAGCAAGCTATCATGCATACTGCTGTCACATAATGAACCAGTTATGTATGCAAGTACAGTGATACACGACAACATGTACTAACAGGAGCAAAGCAGCAGGCAACATATTTGTGATATCATGTCGTTCTTTTCAAATTGGAATTCTTCTTCGAGCTGATTTCCTGCAAAAAAGATCCGTAAGGCTCATGCAGAGAAGTAGAAGTTCAAATTGTCATGTGATATCATAGACAGTACCTCATCCTAGGAATGAGACCAGTGCATAACAAGGTTTTTCCATTCAATGTCTTCTAAATTTAGCACATGAGACTTCACCGGAAAGTCGTTTATAGACTTGCCATCAAAGTGTGATTTCCTCAGGTAACATTGATACTGCTGCAATGCTTCCTTGAAGAGGCCAAGCAAGCTTTCCTCGTCATGACTATCCAGATTGACCCTCGCCTACTTATAACAATGTAATGTAAATCATTGATGTGTTCAATCAGCAGAAAACAGGAAAGTAATCACCATGAATAATAGCACTTACACGTAAGTGGGACAGGAAGATGTGAAAATGGTGTTTGTCTTCACTATAATCTTCCCATGATGGGAATATATGCACGTAGTCCCTAACAACATTGAAGCATTGTCTTTTAAACTGGGAATAACTGGAATGGGGTTCCAATCTGCAGGAATTGGCTGTCTCTGCAGTTGGGACAGGTCTTCGGCCGGTGGACTTGTTGTACTTTTTGCTGGAGTTGGATTTTTCTGTGGTATGGCTGGTGCTATGGCAACTGAACTCGGCATACCTTTTGCTAGAGTGCAGGTCCTATGTGGTGGGGCTAGTGGTGTGGCCAGTGAAGTATGGGTACAGTCTGCTGGAGTCGGTCCTATGTTTTGTGTCACTGGTTGTACAACCAATATAAGTGGGGTGCTGTCTAATTTCTCCGGCACCACCCCGTTTTTCAAGGACTTTGCTGGTGCTCCTTCAGGTTCTGCAATCACCCTCTTCCTTTTGGATGTCTGAAACACAAGAACAACATTTGAATGGAAAAACATGGTATGACGACAAATGGAATAGGTATTGATAGTGGATGGGCATGACATCTTCACATATATCACGAGTAAACTAAGAAGATGGCGGTGCAACGAAGCAAAAGAAATGCAAGACACCTTATGCAAGATATGTGTAACCAATAAAACCTTGCCAAATTAGAACATGCACCTTATTGGGTGAACAGGATAGACCATATGTCTTCGACTCCTTGAGCATAGAATAGTCATTAGGATCATATTCTGAATACGAATCTATAGGTCGGGAGCACGTGGGTTTCATTGCATCCACAATGGACCTCAATCCCTTGATGCCAAGTTTGTTACCCATTGAACTATTTCACAATATTCTTCTGATGTGCGCATTCTTATATTCATTGTGATTACGTACAATATCTGTCAAGCATGAAAGCACAAATAGTAGTGATATTATCTTTGTAATGCAGAGGATATTGTAATATAATAGAGGCTCCCTGTAAACCCTTGTGTGCTATCACTGGATTCTGATGAGAGAGCCCATGTGTGCTGTAATATGGTGAGTAGATTAATATAATCTAGCACAACTACACAAAAAATAAGCTCCATGTTGGGGGCCCCAGATGTAAGGATAGTTGGCAGACGATAGGTTCATAATATACCGTATAGAAAGTTTATTGCCAAACCATGTCAACGAGAGCGCAGAGCCAGTAGGTAGACTGTAGGGTAGATAATAGGGGTACACCATAACCACCATAAATAAACCGGGAAAGCGGAACTGGCTGAAAACATAGGGTTTTGTCGCTACTAATTTGCAACCTATCGATCACCTACAGGGAAGCTCTATTCATCTAAAGGCGCACAACTGTTACTATCAGTTTAGTCTATCAAAGACCGTGCGACTCCCACCATTTCCGGGGTATTATGGCAGACCAACTCAAAGTGCGAAATCATTTAGCAGAACCATCCCAATAGAGGTGTCGACTACAGATGTCCCTGCTCCCCTTCCTAACAAGGAACATACTGTGCTTACTAAAGAAGAATAGAAGAGGAATATGTTAAAGAACAGAAGATGAAGCATATTCTGCATGTCTGCATGCAAGTTGCGTGACTTTTGTCATTTGGGCCAGTCGACCATTTCAGGTGGTTGGATGAAGACCATACGTCTCCTAACCCGTCTTCTTCCTTGTCTCTGATTCTTCCCATACAGAACACCGCACGGGCCGCCGGCCGAACCACCGGCCTCGACCCCCCGCCCTCCCCTAAACCGCCCCATCGCCTGTCTTCCTCCGCGACCCCCACTCCCACCCACGTCGAGTTTTCTTCATTCCGTGAGGCCCCACAACTGGCCCCCACAACCACCATCCCCACCCGAGCCCGTTCCTTCACACCGGCAAACTCCGACGAGCTCTGAAAAATCGACTAACCCAATTTTGAAATTTAGTCTACTATCATTTAACTAGTGTGGAATGTAAAAGGGGAAAACCATAAGCATTGCGAGTATAGTGTTGAGCGTGCCATGGTGGATCTGAAGGTTCAAACCGGACAAAGGCAACTTCGCAACCAATTTTTGCTTTCAACTAGCAAGTAAGTGATGGACAAGAAATCAGAGTAAAGAAGTGGTGACCTATTTTCTTGCTGCGATAAATAAGTTGAGCAGATACGAAAGAGTACCCGCCTTTGGTGCGGCGCCCTGTATGCATCTGCTGAGAATTTGACGTTGCTGTAGTAGCGATGGCTGTCGACGGCATGGAAGCAGATCTAGGAGGGTAGACAGTGGCGGCAGGGCACGGTGGACGAGACGGTCATAGAAGCGGCGCTAGCAAGGTGGACGATGGCGGGGATGAAGCGATAGGACGGGATGCAAGGATCCCGGTCCGAAGCCGTGGATGAGAGAGGTCGATCTCTTGTAATGGACGATGGCGTCGGGGTATCAGCTCGGGCATGGTGGAGGAGGACGGCGGTGGATGGGGTGGCGGACGGAGGAGGCTGGCATGGAGAGGGTGTTTTGGCTCCCACGGAGTACGAATGGGGAAATGGAGGGAGAGAGGAAGGGGAACCATGTCTTCAGGGTGCGCTTGTCTCAAATGCGAGGAAATTTAAAAACTTAGCCCCCGTTTAAAATTTCCTACATCACAACAATATTAGTCGGTTGGGGATAGGACGGTAATCTCGCATACACCAAATATTTGCCGACGGGAGTTTGTTTTTGGCGCCCACCGTGTATGAATCGGGGAGGGAGTCAATTTTGGTCGAGGAGACACTATGTTTTGGCGCGCACCGTGTATGAATCCAGGTGAGAGGCAATTATGTCATGTTTGAGTGAAATTAAAACCTACCCCTATCGTAACCTATAGAAATCGAGCCGATAGGTTTGCGTGTCAGGGATAGGCAGTAATTTCCATCTCACAGATTTTGGTTTCGGGCGGTTACTGCGACTTTCCCCGCTTCATTCAATTTTTTGCAGAGCAAGAGTGCACGTTTACAGTACCAACTCAATTCGAATCCAGTTTGTATTCTATTTTTGTTCGGGCAGGATCCATTTGTGATTGGAATAAAATCCTATATACATCATTTTTTATATATACTTTTAGAAGCACAACAAAGAATTCTGTTCCTTTATATGTATAATATGATTTACAAATACAATGATCTCAAAATCGTAAGGTTTAATTCAAAAAATTTAAACCAAATTATGTTCTACTAAAATGTATGGATTAGTAATATCTACATATTAAATAACATAGATGCGCGTGAATTCATATGAGTATGCATGTTTGATAGATCAATTTTGGTTCAAGTATGAATTACATGTATCATCATCTCGAATTCAAATATTTGAATCCCTTTTATGTTGACTCCTTTCACGCCCATCTCTCTCACATGCATGCTCCTTCATGTAGCTATCACTCTCTTTTCTCCAGCTCACCTGCACGCTCACTTCATGTTTCTCCTTTCGTCGCAAACATGGTCTCTCGACGTCTCCCTTGAGAAGTGTCACACTCTCCCTATCATTATACATTACACGGTTTTTATTATCTCTCATGTCTCAACCATTCTTTGGTATCACTAGGTACCTAAGCTTTCTGTTTCACCGCCACACACACAGTCTCACTCATCTTTCACTTTGTCTTTCTCTCTATGGGGTTCTCTCATACACCCTATATGTCTCTAGATATGACCCATACCACCAAAATTACTCTCTCCTATAGACACAACATTTGTTGCGGTCTCCTTTCCATCTCCATCCCAGTTATAAAACTGACATTATTCATTTGTTTACCGATCAGACAAACTCACCCCCCTCTATGCTCTCTCTCACACACAACTCCTGCTTCAACTCCCCTTCCTAACTACCATCTCTCTCACACACACAAAACTCTCGCTTTCGCACCCCGACTCGTATTTCTCTCACAAACATTTATCGACTAGCCTCTAGATAGGTTTATACACCCGGAACTCGTGCTTCCACTATCGCATACATGTCTCTCTCGCGCTCCTTGTATCTATGTAGATTTTTCTTCCCTTCTTGAGACACGCCCTCTCGATCATGCACACACACACTATCGCCTCATTTTAAGCTGATACCTCTTGCACACACACTCTTTGTGTCTTTGTCACACATGCACTCCGTCCTCCTCCTCTCTCGCTCTCTCTCACACGCACATGGTCTTTTTGCAACAACTAGCAAGATGCCCATGGGTTGCACGGAACATCAAGATGCATTTGTATGAGTAGTTTATCTTGTGGGAGAAAAGGATGAACGAGGGAAGGTCTTATTTGCAAATGTGGAGAGGGGTGTGGGGTATCTTTTTTGCAAAATTGCCATAGTTTCCTTCCTATCCGTCAGATATAAATCGGACGGCCTATATTGCAGGATGGCAGGCACACCATCATCACCAACTCTGTTTTTTATCTGTGCTCTTATAAAAAGCATAGTCGGCGATGATGGTGTGCCTGCCATCCTGCAATATAGGCCGTCCGATCTATATCTAACGGATAGGAAGGAAACTATGGCAATTTACCCGCACTCCTCTCCACATTTGCAGATAAGGCCTTCCCTGTTCATCCTTTTCTCCCACAAGATCTTGATGTTCCGTGCAACGCACGGGCATCTTGCTAGTAAGAGTAGAAATTAGACATATACCACTTCTCGAATCTTCAAACCAACAATGTTCCTCCCTTATCTCATCAAAACCGCCAAAGGAATATATCTTGAGTGAAACATAACATATTTTTAGTGATACACGTATTTCAAAACTAGACTCTATTTTCTATCAAATCGGTGAATACGTATTAGTCTACTTTGATCATGTGGCAACACATTGGCACATTGCTAGTAGTTATTACCACTGTACAATTTTTTGGACACCAGACAAACGGTGGAGTACATATACGAAGAGAAGAGGTGCACACACACAGTCGGTCTCTCGCTGTCTCGCACACATGATAGTTACGTAAAGGCACCGTTAACAAAAAAACCCTAAAACCCTAGGTTCATGATTGCTGCATGTGCGGGTACCGGGTGTGTGGTGGAGTGCACCTTTGTAGGAATAGTTAGCTCGCGTGATAATTTGATCCGTAGGAGTTGATGGTCGGGACCACATGTGAACGACCTAGAGGCGGTGGCTCGCCAGTTGCCACAGATCGAGTAGCCATGTTTAAAATATCATTTTTTTAGCGTGTGCAAGTTATATAATAAAGCTTAGTATGAGTTTTTGCTTTCTTTACTTTCATGTTGCAAATAAAGTAAATAAATAAGAAAGGAAATAAATAAGAAGAAAGGGAATAAATAAAGAAAAGATTATATACTAATCCGATGGTAGGTGATGGCACCACATAAGGAAAAGTATAAGTAGAAAATTTTATTAGAGATTGACAAGCATATCATTAGTCAATGATGCCACTCATGAAAGAATTAATAAGGGAAGAGAAGATTCACATATAAATATACTATACTAGAAATCTTTTGTGATTGTGAGCCCTCATCAAAATATTATATGCCAAAATTGTTGACGTTGGACAAGGAAGACAACTTAATGATTTATGTTTGTTCATATTCACATAGAAGTCATATTGTCATACATCCTTTAACATGTGGAGCTTGCCCCTATCTTTGCTAGCCAAAAATTCTGCACTAAGTAGAGATACTACTTGTGCATCCAAAAACACTACAAAAAACACTTCCGTGATGATACGTGTCTGTCACAGTAGGTCACGTTTTCTGTCATGCATGTACATCCATGATGATTTTATGACAGAATCAAGATAGTCATATCTATGCTGTTGTAGAAGTGTTCCATGACATTACCAAAATTATGATCACAGAAGTGTTCACTTCCATGACGATAAATGCCGCGTCATGGAAGTGCTTTTGTCAAGGGTGACCGACACATGTCATCCACCGTAACGGGTCACCGTTAAGCTATGGGGTCCGGTTTTGGATCCTATAACCCGCTAACAGCCACGACCAATGCCGATTTTCCACGTGTAAAATTCTCATTGGTCGACGGAACCACGTGTCAGCTTCGTGTTGTCACAGGTGTCACTCATCCAATGGGTGAGATGCACCTATGATATGTTGACACGTGGACCGGCCCAAAAGTGGCCAATAAAGATTAATTGGGCCGGCCCAACCAAAGACCCACAAGATTTTGCGGACCATAATGGGCCAGCCTAGCTAAAGGCCCACAAGATTTTGCGGACCATAATGGGCCGACCCAGCATAAGGCCCACAAGATTTCGCCGACCATAATGGGGCAGCCAAGCTAAAGGCCCACAAGATTTTGAGGACACTAGTGGGCCGACCCATTAACAGGTTGCCATGTTTTGTGCCCAATGCCGGCCCATATTTGGTTCGGTCCATTGACAGCCTGCCACGTTCCGGGCCTAATAAAGGCCCATATGAGATCCGGCCCGTTAAAAGCCTACCACGTTTTAGGCCAAATTCGGCCCAGATCAGATCCGACCCTTTAAGAGGCTTTGGGCTAAATTATGGCCCATATCAGATTCGGCCCGTCAACTGGACACTATGCTTTTGGGCCCACTTTATAAAGGCCCATTTAGTAATTCAGCCTGTTAAAGGCCCGTTTAACATTTTGGCCCTATATTTATTTCGGCCTGTTAAAAGCCCGTCATATAGTTGGGCCTAACTACGGCCCGGTTTGCAACCGGCCTGCTCACAGCCGATAATCTGATTGGGCCAAACAAGGACCGAGACAATTTTGGCCTGTTAACGGCCCGTGATGTGATTGACACAATCATGGGTCGGGGTCTATTTCGGCCTGCTGCCGGCTCGTGATCTGTTCAACACATTTCAGGCCCAACCTACTTTGCAGCCTCGTAAAAGCCCATTGAGTTTTCTTGCGAAAATAGGGCCAGCGGTTTACTCGGCCTATTAACGGCCCGAATCTACTAGTGGGTCAGTTTACATTAAGGCCTGTTAACGGACCAAGATGACTGGGCCCATGATGCGGATCATACATAGTGATTTGCATGACGGCCCGATTATGTACCGTAATTTTATGGTTTGGCCGGTTTACTGCAAAGACAGGATATATATACAGTAAAATAACTGCAGCATCGTGAATAAGAAAAAACCTAGACTATACAATAAAGAAATTACGACATATTACATCCATTGGGCTCAAAGTTCGCCACTATGATAATAAAGCACAAGCAGACAACATATTACATACACTGGGCATCAAAGATCGCCACCAGTGCAAATAAACACATCGACAAAATAATATACAAAACCGACAGCACTTCAATAGAATTCAAGAAAGGTTAGCCCTGCTCGGGAGTTGTAGCGCAAGCAGATGAGCAAGCTGATGAGACTGTGCTTGTTTGACACTTATATCCTCCTCATTCTGAAAGATAAACAAGCAGACAGATGACAGGTTTTGCACATATAAGTATTAGTGCTGACAATTCATCACATTTCTGACTGATGAATAAGTGACACAGTTTAAAATAGCATTAACACAATATAGTATTGTTTAGGTCAAGAAATGGCAGTAAATGACATTGTGAAGGAGTTGGTAGCTTCACGATACCACTGGATTACAGATCAAGAACTCATAAGTATCAATAGTTAGTGTGCTGTCAATTTATCCCATTTCAGATAGGCAAATAAAGAGACGGTTTAAATAATAGTAGGATTATATGACATTGTTCATAGTTAAGACATTGCAGAATATGACATTGTGCTATAGTGGGTAGGTTCACCACACCACTGGATTACGGATCAAGAACAGAAGCATACATGCAGTGCGAAAGAAGATCACTTGCTCTGTATAGTTTAATTTACATGGTATGAAGAAGGAACTTGGTTGTACAACTGAAAACTTAAATTGAGAAGGACAAACTTTTGTTTATGAACTACATAATAAACTTTAAACATGCAATTTGATGCAAACACCAAAAATAAACAGCTGTTGCAGTCATGCCTAACCAAATATACACAAAAAAGTTTGAAGGCTTGAGAAGGACAA